>NC_059122.1:8727025-8768491 GCF_020740685.1 Jaculus jaculus | reverse complement strand
GAGGAGAGCGGAGAGGGGAGAGGGGGATTAGAGGAGAGGGTGTGAGATGGAGAGGGGGAGAAGAGGAGAGCATGAGAGGAGGAGAAGAGAAGAGCGTGTGAGGCGGAGAGGAGGAGGAGAGCGTGAGAGGCGGAGAGGTAGAAAAGAGGACAGCGTGTGAGGCGTAGAAGAGGAGAGGAGGAGAAGAGGAGAGCGTGAGAGGAGGAGATGGGGAGAAGAGGAGAGCGTGAGAGGCGGAGAGGAGGAGAAGAGGAGAGCACGTGAGGAGGAGAGGAGGAGAAGTGGAGAGCGCGTGAGGAGGAGAGGGGGAGAAGCGGAGAGCGCGTGAGGAGGAGAGGGGGAGAAGAGAAGAGCACGTGAGGCGGAGAGGGGGAGAAAAGGAGAGCACGTGAGGAGGGGATGGGAGAAGAGGAGAGCGTGTGAGGAGGAGAGGAGGATTAGACGAGAGCGCGGAGAGGGGAGGGGTATTAGAGGAGAGGGTGTGAGATGGAGAGGGGGAGAAGAGGAGAGCATGTGAGGAGGAGAGGGGGAGAAGAGGAGAGCGTGAGAGGCGGTGCGGGGGAGGAGAGGAGAGCGTTTGAGGCAGAGAGGGGGAGAAGAGGAGAGCGTGTGAGGCGGAGAGTAGGAGAACAGGAGAGTGTGTGAGGTGGAGAGGTGGAGAGGAGGAGAAGAGGAGAAGAGGAGCGCGTGTGAGGAGGAGAGGGGGAGAAGATGTGAGCGTGTGAGGCTGAGAGGAGGAGAAGAGGGGAAGAGGAGAGCGTGCGAGGAGTGGAGGGGAGAAGAGGAGAGCGCGTGAGGCGGAGAGGGGGAGAAGAGGAGAGCATGTGAGGCGGAATGGGGAGAAGAGGAGAGCGTCAGAGGCGGAGAGGGGGTGAAGAGGAGAGCGTGAGAGGCGGAGAGGAGGAGAAGAGGGGAAGAGGAGAGCGTGCGAGGAGTGGAGGGGAGATGAGGAGAGCGCGTAAGGAGTGGAGAGGAGAAGAGGAGAGCGCGTGAGGCGGAGAGGGGGAGAAGAGGAGAGCGCGTGAGGAGTGGAGGGGAGAAGAGGAGAGCGCGTAAGGAGTGGAGGGGAGAAGAGGAGAGCGCGTGAGGCGGAGAGGAGGAGAGCGTGTGAGGCGGAGAGGAGGAGAAGAGGAGAAGGGAGGAACGTGTGAGGAGGAGAGGGGGAGAAGAGGAGTGCGTGTGTGGAGGAGAGTGGGAGAAGAGGAGAGCGTGTGAGGAGGAGAGGAGGATTAGAGGAGAGCGCGGAGAGGGGAGGGGTATTAGAGGAGAGGGTGTGAGATGGAGAGGGGGAGAAGAGGAGAGCGTGAGAGGCGGAGGGGGGAGAAGAGGAGAGCGCGTGAGGAGGGGAGGGGAGAAGAGGATAGCGTGTGAGGAGGGGAGGGGAGAAGAGCAGAGCGTGTGAGGCAGAGAGGAGGAGAAGAGGAGAGCGTGTGAGGCGGAGAGAAGGAGAACAGGAGAGCGTGTGAGGCGGAATGGGGAGAAGAGGAGAGCGTGTGAGGCGGAGAGGGGGAGAAGAGGAGAGCGTGTGAGGCGGAATGGGGAGAAGAGGAGAGCATGTGAGGCGGAGAGTAGGAGAACAGGGGAGCGTGTGAGGTGGAGAGGTGGAGAGGAGGAGAAGAGGAGAGCGTGTGAGGAGTGGAGGGGAGAAGAGGAGAGCGCGTGAGGCGGAGAGGATGAGAAGAGGAGAGCGTGTGAGGCGGAGAGGGGGAGACGAGGAGAGCGTGTGCGGCGGAGAGGGGGAGAAGAGGAGAGCCGTGAGGAGGGGAGGGGAGAAGAGGAGAGCGTGTGAGGCGGAGAGGGGGAGAAGAGGAGAGCGTGTGAGGCGGAGAGGGGGAGAAGAGGAGAGCGTGTGAGGCGGAGAGGAGGAGAAGAGGAGAAGAGGAGAGCGTGTGAGGAGGAGAGGGGGAGAAGAGGAGAGCGTGTGAGGCTGAGAGGAGGAGAAGAGGAGAAGAGGAGAGCGTGTGAGGAGGAGAGTGGGAGAAGAGGAGAGCGTGTGAGGCGGAGAGGAGGAGATGACGAGAGCGTGTGAGGCGGAGAGGGGGAGAAGAGGAGAAGAGCAGAGCGTGTGAGGAGGAGAGGGGGAGAAGATGTGAGCGTGTGAGGCTGAGAGGAGGAGAAGAGGAGAGCGTCAGTGGCGGAGAGGGGGTGAAGAGGAGAGCGTGAGAGTCGGAGAGGAGGAGAAGAGGGGAAGAGGAGAGCGCGTGAGGAGTGGAGGGGAGAAGAGGAGAGCGCGTAAAGAGTGGAGGGGAGAAGAGGAGAGCGCGTGAGGTGGAGAGGGGGAGAAGAGGACAGCGGGTGAGGAGTGGAGGGGAGAAGAGGAGAGCGCGTAAGGAGTGGAGGGGAGAAGAGGAGAGCGCGTGAGGCGGAGAGGAGGAGAAGAGGAGAGCATGTGAGGAGGAGAGGGGGAGAAGAGGAGAGCGTGAGAGGCGGAGAGGGGGAGAAGAGGAGAGCGTTTGAGGCAGAGAGTGGGAGAAGAGGAGAGCGTGTGAGGCGGAATGGGGAGAAGAGGAGAGCATTTGAGGCGGAGAGGGGGAGAAGAGTAGAGCGTGTGAAGCAGAGTGGGGGAGAAGAGGAGAGCATGTGAGGCGGAGAGTAGGAGAACAGGAGAGCGTGTGAGGTGGAGAGGTGGAGAGGAGGAGAAGAGGAGAAGAGGAGAGCGTGTGAGGAGGAGAGGGGGAGAAGATGTGAGCGTGTGAGCCTGAGAGGAGGAGAAGAGGGGAAGAGGAGAGCGTGCGAGGAGTGGAGGGGAGATGAGGAGAGCGCGTAAGGAGTGGAGGGGAGAAGAGGAGAGCACGTGAGGCGGAGAGGGGGAGAAGAGGAGAGCGCGTGAGGAGTGGAGGGGAGAAGAGGAGAGCGCGTAAGGAGTGGAGGGGAGAAGAGGAGAGCGCGTGAGGCGGAGAGGAGAAGAGAGGAACGTGTGAGGAGGAGAGGGGGAGAAGAGGAGTGCGTGTGAGGAGGAGAGTGGGTGAAGAGGAGAGCGTGTGAGGAGGAGAGGAGGATTAGAGGAGAGCGCGGAGAGGGGAGGGGTATTAGAGGAGAGGGTGTGAGATGGAGAGGGGGAGAAGAGGAGCGCGTGTGAGGAGGAGAGGGGGAGAAGAGGAGAGCGTGAGAGGCGGAGAGAGGGGGAGAAGAGGAGAGCGCGTGAGGAGGGGAGGGGAGAAGAGGATAGCGTGTGAGGAGGCGAGGGGAGAAGAGCAGAGCGTGTGAGGCGGAGAGGAGGAGAAGAGGAGAGCGTGTGAGGCGGAATGGGGAGAAGAGGAGAGCGTGTGAGGCGCAGAGGGGGAGAAGAGGAGAGCGTGTGAGGCGGAATGGGGAGAAGAGGAGAGCATGTGAGGCGGAGAGTAGGAGAACAGGGGAGCGTGTGAGGTGGAGAGGTGGAGAGGAGGAGAAGAGGAGAGCGTGTGAGGAGGTATGGGGGAGAAGAGGAGAGCGAGTGAGGAGTGGAGGGGGAGAAGAGGAGAGCGCGTGAGGCGGAGAGGGGGAGACGAGGAGAGCGTGTGAGGCGGAGAGGGGGAGACGAGGAGAGCGGTGTGTGCGGAGAGGGGGAGAAGAGGAGAGCCTGTGAGGAGGGGAGGGGAGAAGAGGAGAGCGTGTGAGGCGGAGAGGGGGAGATGAGGAGAGCGTGTGAGGCGGAGAGTGGAGAAGAGGAGAGCGTGTGAGGCGGAGAGGGGGAGAAGAGGAGAGCGTGTGAGGTGGAGAGGAGGAGAAGAGGAGAGCGTGTGAGGTGGAGAGGAGGAGACGAGGAGAGGAGGAGAGCTTGTGGGGAGGAGAGGGGGAGAAGAGGAGAGCGTGTGAGGCTGAGAGGAGGAGAAGAGGAGAAGAGGAGAGCGTGTGAGGAGGAGAGTGGGAGAAGAGGAGAGCGTGTGAGGCGGAGAGGAGGAGATGACGAGAGCGTGTGAGGCGGAGAGGGGGAGAAGAGGAGAGCGTGTGAGGAGGAGAGGGGGAGAAGAGGAGAGCGTGTGAGGCGGAGAGGAGGAGAAGAGGAGAAGAGCAGAGCGTGTGAGGAGGAGAGGGGGAGAAGATGTGAGCGTGTGAGGCTGAGAGGAGGAGAAGAGGAGAGCGTCAGAGGCGGAGAGGGGGTGAAGAGGAGAGCGTGAGAGGCGGAGAGGAGGGGAAGAGGAGAGCGCGTGAGGAGTGGAGGGGAGAAGAGGAGAGCGCGTGAGGAGTGGAGGGGAGAAGAGGAGAGCGCGTAAAGAGTGGAGGGGAGAAGAGGAGGGCGCGTGAGGTGGAGAGGGGGAGAAGAGGAGAGCGGGGTGAGGAGTGGAGGGGAGAAGAGGAGAGCGCGTAAGGAGTGGAGGGGAGAAGAGGAGAGCGCGTGAGGCGGAGAGGAGGAGAAGAGGAGAGCGTGTGAGGCGGAGAGGAGGAGAAGAGGAGAGCGTGAGAGTTGGAGAGGAGGAGAAGAGGAGAGCGTGTGAGGCGGAGAGGGGGAGAAGAGGAGAGCGTGTGTGGCGGAGAGGGGGAGAAGAGGAGAGCGTGTGAGGAGGAGAGGGGGAGAAGAGGAGAGCATGTGAGGCGGAGAGGAGGAGAAGAGGAGAAGAGGAGAGCGTGTGAGGAGGAGAGGGGGAGAAGAGGAGAGCGTGTGAGGCTGAGAGGAGGAGAAGAGGAGAGCGTCAGAGGCGGAGAGGGGGTGAAGAGGAGAGCGTGTGAGGCGGAGAGGTGGAGAATAGGAGATCGTGAGAACTGGAGAGGAAGGGATGAGGAGAGCGTGTGAGGCGGAGAGGAGGAGAAGAGGAGAGCGTGAGACGCGGAGAAGAGGAGAGTGTTTGAGGAGGAGAGGGGGAGAAGCGGAGAGCATGATAGGCGGAGAGGGGGAGAAGAGGAGAGCGCTTGAGGAGCAGAAGGGAGAAGAGGAGCATGTGTGAGGAGAAGAGGAGCATGTGTGAGGAGGAGAGGAGGAGAGGAGGAGAAGAGGAGAGCGTGTTAGGAGGAGAGGGGGAGAACGTGAGAGCACGTGAGGAGGAGAGGGGGAGAAGAGGAGAGCGCGTGAGGTGGAGAGGTGGAGAGGTGGAGGAGAGCGTGAGAGGCGGAGAGGAGGAGAAGAGGGGAAGAGGAGAGCGTGCGAGGAGTGGAGGGGAGATGAGGAGAGCGCGTAAGGAGTGGAGGGGAGAAGAGGAGAGCGCGTGAGGCGGAGAGGGGGAGAAGAGGAGAGCGCGTTAGGAGTGGAGGGGAGAAGAGGAGAGCGCGTAAGGAGTGGAGGGGAGAAGAGGAGAGCGCGTGAGGCGGAGAGGAGAAGAGAGGAACGTGTGAGGAGGAGAGGGGGAGAAGAGGAGTGCGTGTGAGGAGGAGAATGGGTGAAGAGGAGAGCGTGTGAGGAGGAGAGGAGGATTAGAGGAGAGCGCGGAGAGGGGAGGGGTATTAGAGGAGAGGGTGTGAGATGGAGAGGGGGGAGAAGAGGAGAGCGTGTGAGGAGGAGAGGGGGAGAAGAGGAGAGCGTGAGAGGCGGAGAGGGGGAGAAGAGGAGAGCGCGTGAGGAGGGGAGGGGAGAAGTGGATAGCGTGTGAGGAGGCGAGGGGAGAAGAGCAGAGCGTGTGAGGCGGAGAGGAGGAGAAGAGGAGAGCATGTGAGGCGGAGAGAAGGAGAACAGGAGAGCGTGTGAGGCGGAATGGGGAGAAGAGGAGAGCGTGTGAGGCGCAGAGGGGGAAAAGAGGAGAGCGTGTGAGGCGGAATGGGGAGAAGAGGAGAGCATGTGAGGCGGAGAGTAGGAGAACAGGGGAGCGTGTGAGGTGGAGAGGTGGAGAGTAGGAGAAGAGGAGAGCGTGTGAGGAGTATAGGGGAGAAGAGGAGAGCGTGTGAGGAGTGGAGGGGAGAAGAGGAGAGCGCGTGAGGCGGAGAGGGGGAGACGAGGAGAGCGCGTGAGGCGGAGAGGGGGAGACGAGGAGAGCGTGTGTGGCGGAGAGGGGGAGAAGAGGAGAGCGTGTGAGGCGGAGAGTGGGAGAAGAGGAGAGCGTGTGAGGCGGAGAGGGGGAGAAGAGGAGAGCCGTGAGGAGGGGAGGGGAGAAGAGGAGAGCGTGTGAGGCGGAGAGGGGGAGAAGAGGAGAGCGTGTGAGGCGGAGAGGGGGAGAAGAGGAGAGCGTGTGAGGCGGAGAGGGGGAGAAGAGGAGAGCGTGTGAGGTGGAGAGGAGGAGAAGAGGAGAGCGTGAGAGGTGGAGAGGAGGAGAAGAGGAGAAGAGGAGAGCGTGTGAGGAGGAGAGGGGGAGAAGAGGAGAGCGTGTGAGGCGGAGAGGAGGAGATGACGAGAGCGTGTGAGGCGGAGAGGGGGAGAAGAGGAGAGCGTGTGAGGCGGAGGAGGAGAGGGGGATTAGAGGAGAGGGTGTGAGATGCGAGAGGGGGAGAAGAAGAGAGCGTGTGAGGCGAGAGGGGGAGAAGAGGAGAGCGTGTGAGGCGGAGAGGGGGAGAAGAGGAGAGCGTGTGAGGCGGAGAGTGGGGAGAAGAGGAGAGCGTGTGAGGCGGAGAGGGGGAGAAGAGGAGAGCGTGTGAGGCGGAGAGTGGGAGAAGAGGAGAGCGTGTGAGGCGGAGAGGGGAGAAGAGGAGAGCGTGTGAGGTGGAGAGGAGGAGAAGAGGAGAGCGTGAGAGGTGGAGAGGAGGAGAAGAGGAGAGGAGGAGAGCTTGTGGGGAGGAGAGGGGGAGAAGAGGAGAGCGTGTGAGGCTGAGAGGAGGAGAAGAGGAGAAGAGGAGAGCGTGTGAGGAGGAGAGTGGGAGAAGAGGAGAGCGTGTGAGGCGGAGAGGAGGAGGATGACGAGAGCGTGTGAGGCGGAGAGGGGGAGAAGAGGAGAGCGTGTGAGGAGGAGAGGGGGAGAAGAGGAGAGCGTGTGAGGCGGAGAGGAGGAGAAGAGGAGAAGAGCAGAGCGTGTGAGGAGGAGAGGGGGAGAAGATGTGAGCGTGTGAGGCTGAGAGGAGAAGAAGAGGAGAGCGTCAGAGGCGGAGAGGGGGAGAAGAGGAGAGCGTGAGAGGCGGAGAGGAGGGGAAGAGGAGAGCGCGTGAGGAGTGGAGGGGAGAAGAGGAGAGCGCGTGAGGAGTGGAGGGGAGAAGAGGAGAGCGCGTAAAGAGTGGAGGGGAGAAGAGGAGGGCGCGTGAGGTGGAGAGGGGGAGAAGAGGAGAGCGGGTGAGGAGTGGAGGGGAGAAGAGGAGAGCGCGTAAGGAGTGGAGGGGAGAAGAGGAGAGCGCGTGAGGCGGAGAGGAGGAGAAGAGGAGAGCGTGTGAGGCGGAGAGGAGGAGAAGAGGAGAGCGTGAGAGTTGGAGAGGAGGAGAAGAGGAGAGCGTGTGAGGCGGAGAGGGGGAGAAGAGGAGAGCGTGTGTGGCGGAGAGGGGGAGAAGAGGAGAGCGTGTGAGGAGGAGAGGGGGAGAAGAGGAGAGCATGTGAGGCGGAGAGGAGGAGAAGAGGAGAAGAGGAGAGCGTGTGAGGAGGAGAGGGGGAGAAGATGTGAGCGTGTGAGGCTGAGAGGAGGAGAAGAGGAGAGCGTCAGAGGCGGAGAGGGGGTGAAGAGGAGAGCGTGTGAGGCGGAGAGGTGGAGAATAGGAGATCGTGAGAACTGGAGAGGAAGGGATGAGGAGAGCGTGTGAGGCGGAGAGGAGGAGAAGAGGAGAGCGTGAGACGCGGAGAAGAGGAGAGTGTTTGAGGAGGAGAGGGGGAGAAGCGGAGAGCATGATAGGCGGAGAGGGGGAGAAGAGGAGAGCGCTTGAGGAGCAGAAGGGAGAAGAGGAGCATGTGTGAGGAGAAGAGGAGCATGTGTGAGGAGGAGAGGAGGAGAGGAGGAGAAGAGGAGAGCGTGTTAGGAGGAGAGGGGGAGAACGTGAGAGCACGTGAGGAGGAGAGGGGGAGAAGAGGAGAGCGCGTGAGGTGGAGAGGTGGAGAGGTGGAGGAGAGCGTGAGAGGCGGAGAGGAGGAGAAGAGGGGAAGAGGAGAGCGTGCGAGGAGTGGAGGGGAGATGAGGAGAGCGCGTAAGGAGTGGAGGGGAGAAGAGGAGAGCGCGTGAGGCGGAGAGGGGGAGAAGAGGAGAGCGCGTGAGGAGTGGAGGGGAGAAGAGGAGAGCGCGTAAGGAGTGGAGGGGAGAAGAGGAGAGCGCGTGAGGCGGAGAGGAGAAGAGAGGAACGTGTGAGGAGGAGAGGGGGAGAAGAGGAGTGCGTGTGAGGAGGAGAATGGGTGAAGAGGAGAGCGTGTGAGGAGGAGAGGAGGATTAGAGGAGAGCGCGGAGAGGGGAGGGGTATTAGAGGAGAGGGTGTGAGATGGAGAGGGGGAGAAGAGGAGAGCGTGTGAGGAGGAGAGGGGGAGAAGAGGAGAGCGTGAGAGGCGGAGAGGGGGAGAAGAGGAGAGCGCGTGAGGAGGGGAGGGGAGAAGTGGATAGCGTGTGAGGAGGCGAGGGGAGAAGAGGAGAGCGTGTGAGGCGGAGAGGAGGAGAAGAGGAGAGCATGTGAGGCGGAGAGAAGGAGAACAGGAGAGCGTGTGAGGCGGAATGGGGAGAAGAGGAGAGCGTGTGAGGCGCAGAGGGGGAAAAGAGGAGAGCGTGTGAGGCGGAATGGGGAGAAGAGGAGAGCATGTGAGGCGGAGAGTAGGAGAACAGGGGAGCGTGTGAGGTGGAGAGGTGGAGAGGAGGAGAAGAGGAGAGCGTGTGAGGAGTATAGGGGAGAAGAGGAGAGCGTGTGAGGAGTGGAGGGGAGAAGAGGAGAGCGCGTGAGGCGGAGAGGGGGAGACGAGGAGAGCGCGTGAGGCGGAGAGGGGGAGACGAGGAGAGCGTGTGTGGCGGAGAGGGGGAGAAGAGGAGAGCGTGTGAGGCGGAGAGTGGGAGAAGAGGAGAGCGTGTGAGGGCGGAGAGGGGGAGAAGAGGAGAGCCGTGAGGAGGGGAGGGGAGAAGAGGAGAGCGTGTGAGGCGGAGAGGGGGAGAAGAGGAGAGCAGTGTGAGGCGGAGAGGGGGAGAAGAGGAGAGCGTGTGAGGCGGAGAGGGGGAGAAGAGGAGAGCGTGTGAGGTGAGAGGAGGAGAAGAGGAGAGCGTGAGAGGTGGAGAGGGAGGAGAAGAGGAGAAGAGGAGAGCGTGTGAGGAGGAGAGGGGGAGAAGAGGAGAGCGTGTGAGGCGGAGAGGGGGAGAAGAGGAGAGCGTGTGAGGCGGGAGAGGGGAGAAGAGGAGAGCGTGCGGAGGAGAGGGGGATTAGAGGAGAGGGTGTGAGGAGGAGAGGGGGAGTAGAAGGAGAGCGTGTGAGGCGGAGAGGGGGAGAAGAGGAGAGCGTGTGAGGCGTGAGAGGGGGAGAAGAGGAGAGCGTGTGAGGCGGAGAGGGGGAGAAGAGGAGAGCGTGTGAGGCGGAGAGGGGGAGAAGAGGAGAGCGTGTGAGGCGGAGAGGGGGAGAAGAGGAGAGCGTGTGAGGCGGAGAGGGGGAGAAGAGGAGAGCGTGTGAGGCGGAGAGGGGAGAAGAGGAGAGCGTGTGAGGCGGAGAGGAGGGAGAAGAGGAGAGCGTGTGAGGCGGAGAGTGGGAGAAGAGGAGAGCGTGTGAGGCGGAGAGGAGGAGAAGACGAGAGCGTGTGAGGCGGAGAGGGGGAGAAGAGGAGAGCGCGTGAGGCGGAGAGGGAGAAGAGGAGAGCGAGTGAGGCGGAGAGGGGGAGAAGAGGAGATCATGTGAGGCGGAGAGGGGAGAAGAGGAGAGCGTGTGAGGCGGAGAGGAGGAGAAGAGGAGAGGAGTGAGGGCGGAGAGGGGAGAAGAGGAGAGCTGTGAGGCGCGGAGGAGGGGGAGAGAGAGAGAGCGTGTGAGGTGGAGGAGGGGAGAAGAGGAGAAGCGTGAGGCGGAGAGGGGGAGAAGAGGAGGGCGCGTGAGGTGGAGAGGGGGAGAAGAGGAGAGCGGGTGAGGAGTGGAGGGGAGAAGAGGAGAGCGCGTAAGGAGTGGAGGGGAGAAGAGGAGAGCGCGTGAGGCGGAGAGGAGGAGAAGAGGAGAGCGCGTGAGGCGGAGAGGAGGAGAAGAGGAGAGCGTGTGAGGCGGAGAGGGGGAGACGAGGAGAGCGTGTGTGGCGGAGAGGGGGAGACGAGGAGAGCGTGTGAGGAGGAGAGGGGGAGAAGAGGAGAGCATGTGAGGCGGAGAGGAGGAGAAGAGGAGAGCGTGTGAGGAGGAGAGGGGGAGAAGATGTGAGCGTGTGAGGCTGAGAGGAGGAGAAGAGGAGAGCGTCAGAGGCGGAGAGGGGGTGAAGAGGAGAGCGTGTGAGGCGGAGAGGTGGAGAATAGGAGATCGTGAGAACTGGAGAGGAAGGGATGAGGAGAGCGTGTGAGGCGGAGAGGAGGAGAAGAGGAGAGCGTGAGACGCGGAGAAGAGGAGAGTGTTTGAGGAGGAGAGGGGGAGAAGCGGAGAGCATGATAGGCGGAGAGGGGGAGAAGAGGAGCATGTGTGAGGAGGAGAGGAGGAGAGGAGGAGAAGAGGAGAGGGTGTGAGATGGAGAGGGGGAGAAGAGGAGAGCGCGTGAGGTGGAGAGGTGGAGAGGTGGAGGAGAGCGTGAGAGGCGGAGAGGAGGAGAAGAGGAGAGTGTGTGAGGTGGAGAGGAGAAGAGGAGAGCGCGTGAGAAGGAGAAGGGGAGAGCGTGTGAGGAGGAGAGGGGGAGAAGAGGAGAGCGTGAGTGGCGGAGAGGAGGTGAAGAGGAGAGCGCGTGAGGAGGGGATGGAGAAGAGGAGAGCGTGTGAGGAGGAGAGGTGGAAAAGTGGAGAGCGTGTGAGGAGGAGAGGTGGAGAAGTGGAGAGCGTGTGAGGAGGAGAGGAGGAGAAGACGAGAGCGTGTGTGGAGGAGAGGGGAAGAAGAGGAGAGCGCGTGAGGAGGGGAGAGGAGAAGAGGAGAGTGTGTGAGGAGGAGTGCGGGAGAAGAGGAGAGGGTGTGAGATGGAGAGGAGAAGAGGAGAGCGTGTGAGGAGGAGAGGAAGAGAAGAGGAGAGCGTGTGAGGTGGAGATATTGAGAATAGAATTTGCATGTGTGATGGAGAGGTGGAGAAGAGGAGAGCATGTGAGATGGAGAACAGATTCTTATCACTTACCTGAGTGTTCTGCCATCCTCGTTCTGTCTCCAGATTGGCCCAGTGAACTGCAGGCGCCACCACCAGCTTGCCTTATTAACTTCTGGCATATATCAAGCCTGTAGAATGATGACAATTCTGTGTCAGGTCCCGTGTACTGCACCTGCTGACTGAACATTTATTGCCATCTGAGCGATAGCAGACTATGATGGAGACGTTGAGCTGGCCAAGTCCTACATGTAAGAAAGGGCACAGCAGTGACGTGAAACAGGCTCAGCCTGTCTCAACCCTCCACGCTCTTCCCAGTGTGTATTTTGCTGCTCCCTCTGGGAAATTTAGCTTCCCTCAAGAAGTTTCCAAGAGAGGGAGAGCCACTGGCCAGTCTGTTTATTTGTCAAGTCAAAAGTTCAAAGTTTTAATCAACGAAGTCGTTTACCTGGGAATATGTACTTAGCAAGTTTTTTTTTTTTTTTTTTTTGAGGCAGGGTCTTGCTCTAGCCCAGGCTTTCCTGGAATTCACTCTGTAGTCTCAGGGCGGCCTCAAACTCATGGTGATTCTCCTACCTCTGCCTCCCCCGTGCTGGGATTAAAGGCATGCACCACTACGCCCTGCCTTAGCAAGTTTTGTAATAATGAGGATCTACTGATATGTTGCTCCCCTGTTCCAGAAAACAGGAGAGCTGCTAGAAAACTCATCCTTTTTAAAAAAATAAATAAATAAATGAGCTAGTTTTTAAAAAATTTTATTTATTCATTTGATTTATTTGAGAGAGGAGAGCCCAGAAAACCTATCTTTCTATTGGCAAAAAGTCTTCATGGGGCTGGAGAGATGGCTTGGTGCTTAAGGCACTTGCCTGCAAAGCCAAAGAACCCAGGTTCAATTCCCCAGGACTCACGTTAGCCAGATGCCCAAGGTGGCACACACATCTGGAGTTCGTTTCCAGTGTCTGGGGGCCCTGGCGCGCCCATTCTCTCTCTGTGTCTGTCTCTTCTTTTCTTTTCTCTTCTCTTTGCTTTCTCTGCTTGCAAATAAGTAAGAACAACTCCTAAAAAGAAAAAAAAAGACATTTCTGCCCTCAGTCTTGCTTGCAGTAATGCTGCCTTCTTGCTTTATAGCAGCGCTTTTGACACAGACCTCAAGAGTCATTCTCAGAATCTGGATTCTGGTCCATTGGTTCCGTCATGTGGCTAACATTCCTCTTTGGTAGTGATTCCACGGGCCCACAGACAGCACTGACTAGTGACGCTTTGGCCACCATTCTAACTGCAGGCCTTTCGACCAGACAAAGGGTCACGGGGCCAGGGGCAGCTTCCTTCCGTCGAGTCTAACTTCTTCCTCTGGACACCAGAGAGTCCCCAGCCAGCCCCTGGGCAATGCTTCCCGGAGATCCCCTCTGGGCACTCTCCCTTCTCCGTCTTCCTTGGGATGAGCTGGGCCTCCTGGAGAGCTGGGTGGAGGGCGCTGGGCACATTCAACGCTGCTTGGACCTAAGGGGGGCACCAAAATGGAGTGACTGTGCCAAGCCGGGGCAGGGTCACCTCGTGAAGCCGTGTGAGCCGGACCTTAAAGCCAGGCATGACCGTGCAGAGCCCTCACATCAGGGTCCTTCCTAAGGCGTCGTGACGCCCAAACAACCCAGCTGCTCAGCACTCGAGTCCAGCGAGGTCTAGAAGGTTCCTGAGTCATGATCAAATGCCAAAGCAGCATTCCAGAGACGCAGAGCTGGCTTGATGTTCAAACATCGGTCCTTAAATCTGGCATAGTGATATAACAGGGAAGAAGAGTTGTACAATATACTCCAAGCGGACACTGGACTCAACTCTGATCCCAGCCATAATATACAAATTCTCGAAAACATGAAATCTCTCACTGTGCTAAAGGGCATGTGCCAAAAGAGCGTCTGTGATAATGAATACCGTGTACAAGGTGGCTGCCCACTGCTCCTCTTCAGCCCGGTGCTGAGAGGTCTAGCCAATGAAAATGTGAAACAAGGGGCTGGAGAGATGGCTTAGCAGTTAAGCGCTTGCCTGTGAAGCCTAAGGACCCTGGTTCGAGGCTTGATTCCCCAGGACCCACGTTAGCCAGATGCACAAGGGGTGCGTGTGTCTGGAGTTCATCTGCAGTGGCTGGAGACCCTGGCGCGCCCATTCTCATTCTCTCTCTTTCTCTGCCTGGGTCTCTCAAATAAATAAAAATAAACCAAAAAAAAATTTTTTTTAATGTGAAACAAGGAAATAAAAGGATGTGAGATTGAAAAGGAAGAACAGACCTGCCTTTATTTGTAAGTGTAAGTGTCTAGGTTAAAATTTCTAAGAATTTTCAAGCACACACACATACACACCCTTCCAGATAAACAGGTTACATGAGGTCACAAGGCACAATTGTATCTTTGTGCATTAGCACTGATCACACAGATGCCAAAATGGAAAAACACATAATTTTTTTTTAAAAAATTCCCCCCAAAAGATAAATATGTAGACTTAAATCTATCACAGCATGTATGAAACTTGAATGCTTAAAAGTATAAAATTCAGATTAAATAAATTGAAGAAAATCAAAATGAATGAGAAGCATACTGTGTTTATGGATTAAAGATAAGATACAGTAAAATTGGCAGGAAAAAAAAATCTCAATTCTCCCCAAGTGTGCTACAGGCTTAAGGCAGCTTCTGTAAAAATCCTAGCAAGATGCTTCATAGCTAAAGTCAGATTATTCTAAAATGCGTGTGGAAAAGCACAGGAACTTAAAATAGCTATGAACAACTTTGAGAAAGGGGGAGTGGGAAAGATCAGCCACCCAGATCCAAGATCTGCAGCTCCAGTAATCAAGACTGCCTGCTTGGCAGAGAGCAGCAGAGATCAGAGGAACGGGGTTGCGGACCAGAAACAGACCAATCCACAAAAATGGTCATCTTTAGCCTCTTCAGAGGTGTGAAAGCAGTTCAATAAGGAAGGGAAGGCGGCCTTTCCTTCCTACCTCCCTTTTTTTTTTTCCTAGCCCAGCCTGACCTGGAATTCACTGTGTCGTCTCAGGGTGGCCTTGAACTCACAGGGATCCTCCTACCTCCAAGTCCTTGAGTGCTGGGAAAGGCAGCCTTTTAATAAATGGTGTTAGTATAATTAGGTCTCCATAGGTTTAAAAAAAAAAAACAAGAGTAGACAAACTGTTACCCAGACATGCAAAACCTAACTTGAATCCTTCTTCTCTTCTTTGCCCACCAAGAGTGAGGAATCAAAAGATCTCTTTATGGGGCAGGGGAGAAGGAAGACGAGGTATTTGGCCTCTGCCGTCACCATCCAGTGATTCTGTCCCTTGAGCGCAGCAAGGTGAGCTGACCTTGGGGAACAGCACGGCTCCCATCATGCCTTTGTAAGGCTTTGACAACTCTTCACAGCTGTGGCTCACATCTTGTTACAATACCCCCCTTTATAAATTTTTTTTTAAATTTTTATCTGTTTATCTGAGAGAAAGAGGCACAGATAGAACGGATGTACCAGGGCCTCCAGCCAATGCAAACCAACTCCAGACACATGCACCACCTTGGGCATGGGTCTTAAGTGGGTCCTGAGAAACTGAACCTGGGTCCTTTGGCTCTGCAGGCAAGCACCCTAACCAATGAGCAATCTCTCTAGCCCTTGTTACAATTCTTTGTTTTTGTTTTTTCGAAGTAGGGTCTTGTTCTAGCCCTAGGCTGACCTGGAGTTTACTAAGTAATCTCAGGGTGGCCTTGAACTCATGGTGATCCTCCTATATCTGCCTCCTGAGTGCTGGGATTAAAGGTATGTATCACCATGCTCGATTTATTGTTAAAATAAAAATTTTAAAAAAAGAATTGTATTTTATTTATTTGAGAGCTACAGACAGAGAAAGAATCAGTAAGAGAGAGAGAAATGGGCGCACCAGGGCTTCCAGCCACTGCAAACGAACTCCAGACATGTGTGCCCCTTGTGCATCTGGCTAACGTGGGTCCTGGGGAATTGAGCCTCGAACCGGGGTCCTTAGGCTTCACAGGCAAGTGGTTAACCACTAAGCCATCTCTCCAGCCTCTGTTACAATTCTTAATCCCTTCCTGACTCCTTGGGATGCAGCCTCATGTGCCTGGTAGTACTTTTGGATACCAGAGTTTACTGCCGAGAACCTCCGCTTTAAGATACGGACAAGGTGAGGACATTGTGAATCGAGCCTGTGTTATGCTTCTAACTGGAGCAATTGAGTCACTTGGGAACCTTGATTTCACTGTTTAGAAGTGTATAATCACAGTTCCTTAGGGATAAAAACAAGATCTAATTTGTTCTTTGAAAAGGCCAGACAGGTAAATAGAGGGCTAACCTCCACATGGCGAACATCATCTATTGTTATTATTTATTTGCAAGAACAGTGATAGAAGAGAGACAGAGAGAATGGGCACAGCAGGGTCTCCAGCCATTGCAAACAAACTCCAGGTACATGTGCCACCTTGTGCGTCTGGTTTTTCGTGGGTACTGCGGAATTGAACCTGTGTTGTTAGACTTTGCAGGCAAGTGCCTTAACCATTGAGCCATTTGCCCAGCCCCAGATTATCATATATATATTTTAAAATTTATTTATTAGAGAGAGAATGGACATGCCAGGGCCTCTAGCCACTGCAAACCGATTCTAGGTTCAAGTGCCAACTTGTGCACTTGGTTTTATGTGAGCACTGGGGAATCGAACCTGAATCCTTAGGCTTTACAGACAAGCACCTTAACTGCTGAGCCATCTCTCCAGCCCCTGATTATCAACTTTTAATGTAAGAATAATATTCCATATTAGGAATGGTTATACGGCAACCTGCATTATAAGCATTTTTTTGGTGTTGGTAACTAAACAAAAAATTTGAAACCAGGACTATAAGAATAAGTATCTTCATTTAAAAAATCAGTGTGAGGTAGGCGTGGTGGCGCACGCCTTTAATCCCAGCATTCAGGAGCCAGAGGTTGGAGGATCGCCGTGAGTTCAAGGCCACCCTGAGACTCCATAGTGAATTCCAGGTCAGCCTGGGCTAAAGTGAAACCCTACCTTGAAAAAAAAAATCAGAGCTGGAGAGATGACTCAGTGGTTAAGGCACTTGCTTGCAAAGCATAACACCTTGGTTCCATTCCCAGTACCCACATAAAACCAGGTGCACAAAGTGGCACATGCATCTGATGTTAGTTTGCAGTGGCTAGAGGCCCAGTTGTACCCATTCTTTTTTTTTTTTTTTTGTCTCTCTCTCTCCTTACAGATAAAATATAGTTAATAACAATCAGTGAAAATGCTGGAGAAATGAATGGTTCATGGGTTTGCTTGCAAAGCCTAATGACCTGGGTTCAACTCCCCAGGATCCGCATAAAGCCAGATGCACAAAGTGATGCATGTGTGTGGAGCTCATGTGCAGTGACAGGAGGCCCGGAAAGGCCATACTCTCTCATTTTCCTTGCAAATAAATAAAAATATATTTTTTAATTAGTGAAAATAAAAGGATAGTTATTCAAGTTGAAAGAGGCATTATTAATTGTGTGCAAAGAATTTTAGCTCCAGAAAACCTAAATTTTAAGAAAACCTAGGAATTTCATTTATTTTATCAATGCACTATATGTTTACAATAGTAAAAGTAGAGAAATTAAAAAATATGGTTTGGGGCTGCAGAGATGGCTTAGCCTGCAAAGCCAAAGGACCCAGGTTTAATTCCCCAGGACCCATGTAAAACCAGATCCACAAGGTAGCACATGTGTCTGGAGTTCATTTGCAATGACTAGAGGCCCTGGCGTGCCCATTTTCTTTCTATCTGCCCCCCTCTGTCTCAAAATATGGTTTGATCAGTTTTCTAAACAGAATCTTCAGGACTCTGACAGAGAAAGGAAAGAGGAGACTCTTGCTTGTTACACATATTCATTAGCAGTAGAAAACTTTTTTAGATATCTGCTAAGCAAAAAAAAAAAACCCAAGCTGGGTGTGGTGGCGCCTTGAATCCCATAATTTGGGAGGCAGAGGTAGGAGGATCACCGTGGGTTCAAGGCCACCCTGAAACTACACAGTTAATTCCAGTCAGCCTGGACCAGAGTGAGACCCTGCCTCAAAAAAAAACAAAACAAAACAATCCAATAAGCAATTGTATATAGTATCACTTTTTATACAATGGCCAGTGCTTCGTAAATGACATTTTTAACATGTACCAGGCAGGTGCCAAAAAGGCCCCATTTCCCAGATAAATAGACGAAGGCTCACAGAAATGATAGAATTTGACCGAATCCCCCAGGGGAAAATCTTCAGATTCTTGCCACTACCAGAATTTGTTAATGACTAAGGAAGTGATGATGTCATTGGATACAGTCCACAGCACAGCAGCAGATGTTGACCTCTGATTTTCTCCTTCAGCCCGTGTTTAGGAAACAAACCCCTTAGGGCAGAATCCAGGGTTGCTGTTTGCCAGGTGCATTGAGGCTTTCCTTTGAAAGCGCTGCCAGCAAGTGTCACTAGTTGTTTGCTGTTGAGGGGCCAGTGTGTATCTATCCACTAAGCCAGGAAACTTCCAGATAGTTCCAAATGCTCTGGTTGACTATTAACTCCACCCCGGAAATCCCCACAGAAGCTCAGACCTTGACCAGAGATCCCAGCATGTCCCCAACCCTCCAGGCAGAGCCTGACAGCTCAATGCCCTGAAGGTTGAGAAAACTGGACTCTAATCCTGGCGTAATTCCTTTAGTCCTCAGAACTGTAAGAAAAGAGTGGGAAAACTGACCTGATCCCTTTCTGATGTTTATTTTAGCCACTTATGAAGTTGGAATCCAAGAGCTCCAAAAGGTATTGTTTCTTCTGCTTATGCATGCATACCAGAGAGGGAGATGAAACCCGAGGACTGCATGGAAAAGGAGGTTTCTGCGAAAGAAGACATTGTATTTTCATCAGGTTTTCCCCACAGTTTTCAACCCTGAGCCCTGTAATGCCAGTCAGAAAATATGTAATCATGCCGGGCGTGGTGGCGCACCTCTTTAATCCCAGCACTTGGGATGCAGAGGTTGCTGTGAGTTCGAAGCCAACCTGAGACTACATGGTGACTTTCAGGTCAGCCTGAGCTAGAGTGGGACCCTACGAAAGAAAGAAAGAAAGGAAGGAAAGAAAGAAAGGAAGGAAAGAAAGGAAGGAAGGAAAGAAAGGAAGGAAAGAAAGAAAGGAAGGAAAGAAAGAAAGGAAAGAAAGAAAGAAAGGAAAGAAGGAAAGAAAGGAAAGAAGGAAAGAAGGAAAGAAAGAAAGAAGGAAAGAAGGAAAGAAGGAAAGAAGGAAAGAAAGAAAGAAGGAAAGAAGGAAATAAAGAAAGAAGGAAAGAAGGAAAGAAAGAAAGAAGGAAAGAAGGAAAGAAAGAAAGAAGGAAAGAAAGAAAGGAAAGAAAGGAGGGAAGGGGGAAGGGGAAAGGGAAGGGAAGGAAGGAAGGAGGAAAGAAAGGGAAGAAAGGGAGGAAAGAAAGGGAAGAAAGGGAGGAAAGAAAGGGAAGAAAGGGAGGAAAGAAAGGAAGAAAGGGAGGAAAGAAAGGAAGAAAGGGAGAAAAGAAAGGAAAGGGAGGAAAGAAAGGAAAGGAAGGAAGGAACGGAAGGAAATGAAGAAAGGAAGAAGGGAAGGAAAGGAAAGAAAGGAAGGAAAGAATGGAAAGGAAGGCAAGAAAGGAAAGAATGGAAAGGAAGGCAAGAATGGAAAGGAAGGGAAGAAAGGAAGGAAAAAAGGAAGGGAAGGGAAGAAAGGAAGTAAAGGAAAGGAAGGGAAGGAAAGGAAGGAAGGAAAGGAAAGAAAGGAAAATACTTATCACATAGGAAGACATCATCTGCACTGATTTTGGGGCTACTTATCTGTGGCAGTCAGCACCAACTGGCCTTCAAGCACTGTTCCTTTCAGAAGAAAGACTTTTGGAACAACCCAAATATGTGTGTCTGTGCTTTCCAAAACAATCCGCCAGGGGCTGCAGAGCCGGCTCAGCAGTTAGAGGCCCGGGATCAATCCCCCAGTACTGGAGTAAAGTCAGATTCACAAAGTGCTGCTTGCGTCTGGAGTCCATTGCAGAGGCAAGAGGCCCCAGTGTGCCCGGGTTCTCGTTCATTCTCTCTCTCTCTTTACAAATAAATAATCAATAAAATATTGAAAAAAATCACGGGCTGGAGAGATGGCTTAGCAGTTAAGGCACTTGCCTGCAAAGCCAAAGGACCCAGGTTCGATTTCCCAGGACCCACGTTAGCCAGATGCACAAGGGGGCGCACGCGTCTGGAATGCGTTTACAGTGGCTGGGAGCCCTGGCGCCCATTCTCTCTCTCTCTCTCTCAAATAAATTAATTAAAAAATATATTTTAAAAAAGACCCTGAGAGGCCAGGGCCAGTGCATTTAAGGCCAAGCAGAATGGA
The DNA here is from genome assembly GCF_020740685.1 of Jaculus jaculus. NCBI lineage: Eukaryota > Metazoa > Chordata > Mammalia > Rodentia > Dipodidae > Jaculus > Jaculus jaculus. The sequence goes on along the minus strand of NC_059122.1, from coordinate 8,749,133 downwards.
GCGCTGCGGCATCCACGCGTGCCCTGGCCAGGGATGCCCATGCAGGATCTCCTCACCTGTACAGTGGGGATGACAGGACACCCACCACCCGTCCTGGTGAGCCGAGTAAAGGCTGCACAGTACGCTGGCAAGCACTTGGCACTGAGCACCTATGCCAAGCCTCGGTCGTGTCCTCTGTAAAACTGAGCCTCCTCCACGTGGGGCAGGACGGGGGTTTTGTCACGTGTCTGCCAAATCCAATGTCCCATGAGTACGGAGATCAGGCTCGCCACCCCAAACTGTAGAAAGAAGTCAAGTCCTTGAGCACTTAGCATTGGTCACCCTATGCAGTGCCGTCACGGGGTCAGTGATGGGTCTGTTCTGCCCTCCCTGGGTTCACTGCATCTGGATTTTTTGCAGGGGCTGGGGGGACAGAGGGAGAGAGAGAATTGATGCCCTGGGGCCTCAGCCACTGCCATCGAACGCCACATGCTTGCGCCACCTAGTGGGCCTGTGCGACATTGCGCTTGCCTCACCTTTGTGCATCTGGCTTACGTGGGATCTGGAGAATCGAATATGGGTCCTTAGGCTTTGCAGGCAAGTGCCTTAAGTGCCAAGCCATCTCTCCAGCCCCGAATCTAGATTATTTATCATTCTGCTTTGATTTTCTTCTGCCTGCTGCCAATAATTGCTCATTTTATGAATATACCTTATAACTGGAAAAATAGAAGTGATGATTTTCATTAATGAGGATGGAAGTGACTAACTGAAATGCTTTACCTACCTTCCTCATAATGAGCTTCCAGATGACCACATCTCTTCCCTTTCAAACAACACAACATGGAAGTGTTTTAAATTTTAAAATCTTTCATCCTCTGGATATGTTTTCTATTTATCTCTGGGTTTTTTTAAGTATTTTATTAATGTATCTGTGAAAGATAAAGAGAGAGAAAACGTGCACCAGGGCCTGTAGCCCTGCAAACAAATTCCAGATGCATGTCACCTTATACATCTGCCTTATGTGGGTCCTGGGAAATCAAACCTGGGTCCTTTGGCTTTGCAGGCAAGCACCTTAGCCACTAAGAAATCCCTCCAGCCCTATCTTTGTGGGTTTTTTTGTGTGTGTGTTTCTTTTTTTCTCTCTTTTTTTTTTAAGGTAGTGTCTCACTGGAGTCCAGGCTGACCTGAAGTTCACTATGTAGTTTCAGGGTGGCCTCAAACTCATGGTGATCTTCCTCCCTCTGCCTCCCAAGTGCTGGGATAAAGGGCATACCCCACGACACCCGGCTTCCTATCTCTGTTTTTAAACTTAACAACTTGTGTCTGATTCCACATTTTCTTAGTAACTTGAAATATTCTTTGTTTTAACTTTTTATTGACAATCTCCCTACATATTGATAATATGCTATGATCATAATCCCTTCCTACCACCTTCCCTTTTTCCCTTTCTCTGTCCCTCCTCCACTGAATCCCTTCTTTCCAACCAGTCTATTGCTTTTCTCTTTTTAAAGATTTACTTTTATTTACTTATTTATTAGCAACAGAGAGAATGGGTTCAACAGGGCCTCTAGCCAGTGCAAATGAACTCCAGACACATGTGCCACCATGTGCATCTGGCTTATGTGAGACCTGGAGAATTGAACCTGGGCCCCTAGGCTTCACAGGCATGCGCCTTAACCGCTAAGCCATCTCTCTAGTGCCCCAGTCTCTCGTTTTGATGTAACCATTTTCCCCTTCTTATTATGCAGGTCTTGTGTAGGTAGTGTCAGCCACTGTGAGGTCAGGAGTCTGTGTGTGTGTGGCATATGCATGTATGTACAGATATGTGCATGCATGTGTGCAGATGTGTGCCCATGCATGTGCACAGCAGCAGAGGGGAATGCCAGGTGTCTTTCCCTGTCTCTCATCTGTGTGTTTCCCTGAGATGCAGTCTCTCTCCGAACCCAGAGCTGAGGTCTTACGTGAGTCCTAGTGAACCTTTTTCCACTTTGCACAGAACTTAGGTTTACAGGCATATGTGGTCGTGTCCAGCTCTTTACATGGGGCTGGGAAATCAAATTCAGAGCAAAGCAGGCCCTCATGCCTGTGTGGAAACCCCCCTTACCCTCTAACTCATCTTCTCAGCCCATTTTGGATTTTGTTTGTTTGTTTGTTTTTCTGAGGTAGGGTTTCACTCTAGCTCAGGCTGACCTAGAATTCACCATGTAGGGAGCATTCTTTTTTTTAATATTTGTTTATTTATTTGGGATAGAGAACAAAAGAGGCAGACAGAATTTGTGCACCAGGGCCTGTAGCCACTGCAAAGGAACTCCAGATGCATGTGCTTCTAGCTTATGTGGGTACTGGGGAATCGAATCTGGGTCCTTAGGCTTTGCAGGCAAGCGCCTTAACCACTAAGCCATCTTAACGTGGAGTATTACTGGAGACTGAGTGAACCAGCCCATGCTCTGACCAGATGCGCCCGGGCCCTTGCCGGCGAGAATCTTTGCCTTCTCGCCAAACCAGCACAGGAGTTTTGTGTAACTGCCTTCTTTCTCCAAAAGTTACCTTTTCTACCTGCCGTCAGCACGTTTGTTTCCAGAAAAGACTCCTCAACTGGTCAGGAAATACACAATGAGCACACCGTCCTCAAGGCTACCCTGGGAGCCGGTCCCTCACTTCCATAAGTGGAAATGAGAAAAAGAAAGCTCAGAACACGGCCTGTCACTGATGTCGCTGAGAAATAAAACCCTGCCCATCCGAATTGCCATCCTGCCAGTGCTAATTTGCTGAAATGATACATGAGGGGCAGGAGCATCTGTGGGCTGCTAGGCCTGGGTTTGGTGGCAGTGTTTGGGTTATTTTCTGCTTACTTTGGGGTTCTTGAGTCACTCCCAATTAGTGGCATCAGATATGTGACTGGAGAACACACAAGAGGATGACATTGTGATCACTGGGACTTTTAATGAAACCAAACGCGCTTCACGCGAGAGCCCAGTTGTGACAGGAAGCAGATGATCGGTAAGGGAGGAACCCCAGGGTCCCTTGCCTGCTTAGCGCATCAATTGCACCCACTGACACACTGCTCAGATGACACAGTTCTCCCCCACATCGTCCCCGAGTGCTTAGCTCTTCAGATGTGCTCCTGGGAAGGGGCGCAGGGACCAGCTTACGTGTCCACGTGATGTTGTGTCTCTCCAGGGTGTGGGCTAGCTGTCTGATGTCTACGGAAACCAGGGTCTGCTCTATCTGGTCACAGGAAAAAAAATGACTATTTTCCTCTTTGCTTTCAGCCTTGGAAGACTTGTCTACATCAAGAGCTGAGGTGAGTTGAATCTTCAAAATAGAAAATATCTGGGGCTGGAGAGATGGCTCAGTCATTAAGGTGCTTGCCTGTGAAACCTAAGGAGCCATGTTCAACTCTCTAGGTCCCACATAAGCCAGATGCACAAAGGTGAGGTAAGCACAAAGTCGCACATGCCCACTAGGTGGCGCAAGTGTCTGGAATTCAGTTTATAGTGGCTGAGGCCCTGGTGCACCAGTTCTCTCTATCTCATGAAAAAAGGCAAATCTTGGGTTTGCCTCAAAAAAAAAAAAAAAAAAAAGGAAGAAAAGGAAAGAGGAAGAAAGAAAGAAAGAAAGAAAGAAAATTTGTCTAACCATTGATGACTCAAGACTGAAGTGATTTTCTACTATGGGCTGGCCGGATTCCCAGCATAGGAACTGGTTCTGACTCTCCGGAACTTTCTAAGGTGCCTGGTGCAGTGTAGGTTTGCAGTGACCCTGCCCACCCTTCCTTGCTCTTGATGTACTGACTTGGCAGTCTCCCTTTGGTGAGTCAAAGAAAAGGCATTACAGATGACCGCCCCAGACAGACGTGTGGACGCCAGCACAAAGCCGGGAAGTGTTGGGGATGGACAAACGGAACGTCTGCTTGGCAGAACCGAGAAAGGGTGCTTGGGTGTCATGAAGCCAAACCAAGGAAGCGCTGTGTTTGTCAAGAATCTAAGAAACAGGGGCTGGAGAGATGGCTTAGCGGTTAAGCGCTTGCCTGTGAAGCCTAAGGACCCCGGTTCATGGCTCGGTTCCCCAGGTCCCACGTTAGCCAGATACACAAGGAGGCGCACGCGTCTGGAGTTCGTTTGCAGAGGCTGGAAGCCCTGGCGCGCCCATTCTCTCTCTCTCCCTCTATCTGTCTTTCTCTCTGTGTCTGTCGCTCTCAAATAAATAAATAAAAAATGAACAAAAAATATTTAAAAAAAAAAAAATCTAAGAGACAGGATCATGTCTGAGAAATTAAGTAGCTAGTGGCTGTGGAGTTGAGTCAGTGGGTAAAGGGCTTACTCTGCAAATACAAGGATCCGAGTTCAGGTCCCAAGCATTCAAGTGAAAGCCCGGTTTAACAGTACACACCTGTAATCTAGCACTGAGCCAGCAGCGACGGGGGAGGAGGGTCGGAGGGGATCCTGGGACTTTCTGGCTAGCTAGTTTAGCCAAGTCAGTGAGCTGTAGGTTTAGGGAGAGACCCTGTCTGAAGAAACAGTGTGGGGCCAGAGTGATGGCTCAGCGGTTAAAGTGCTGCCTGCCAAACCTGATGGCCAGAGTTCGATTCCCCAGTACCCACGTAAAGCTAGATGCAAGGTGGTGCATGCATATGTCGTTTGTAGCAGCCGGGCGCCCTAGCAAGCACCCTTTCTCTCTGTCTAGCTCTCTCCTATCTCTCCCTGCTTGCAAATAAATATATTTTTTAAAAAGATTAAAATAAAGGTTGAAAAAAATGCAGGGAATGATTGAGGAAAACAAACCCCAATGTTGACCTCTGCCCCCCCCACACACACATACATGAGCCTGCAAACATATTGCACATGCAGAATTGCATGTGCTACACAAATATACATGTGCAAAAAAAAAAAAAAAAAGGTATAGTAAAAGAAGCTGGTGGGTTGAGTGAGGGCAATTATGAGAGTTTAGAATCAAACAGAAGGGGAGGGAAGGAGCAGAACATGGGCTTGGGGGAAAGGCAGCAACCACGTCCCTGTGGGGAGACGCTGAGCAGTGACTGCCACCCTGACATGGACAGCAGAAACAGGGAAGTTTCTCTGTGTGTTTGAGCTGAACATGGTCCCACCCCTTAGAAAAAAACAATCCATGTATGTTTTAAGTTCATTTTCCCAACAGTTTCATTAGGATTGAACAGGGTGCTATTATCTCAACACCCGAGCTTCATTTTTCTTTGCAATCTGTTCACATTTCAGCCACGGACGTGAGGACGAAGAAAACCCCTTTAAGGAAGTAGAGCTATGTGAACAGGCACCTCAAAAGCCGGAAGAGGATTCATGTTGCAGAGCTCCTCACGTAAGCACGCCTTTAACCCCAGCACTTGGGAGGCAGAGGTAGGAGGATCGCTGTGAGTTCGAGGCCACCCGGATACTACATAGTGAACTCCAGGTCAGCCTGGGCTAGAGAGAGACCCTACCTCAAAAAAGAAGGCTGGTAGCCGGGTGTGGTGGCGCACGCCTTTAATCCCAGCACTTGGGAGGCAGAGGTAGGAGGATCACCATGAGTTCGAGGCCACCCTGAGATTACCTAGTGAATTCCAGGTCAGCCTGGGCTAGAGTGAGACCCTACCTTGAAAAACCAAAAAAAAAAAAAAAAAGAAAGAAAGAAAAAAAAGAAGGCTGGAGAGGTGGCTTAGCAATTAAGGCGCTCGTCTGTGAAGCCTGAGGACCCATGTTCGAATCTCCAGATCCCACATAAGCTAGATGCACAAAGGTGAGGCAAGCGCAAGGCCGCAAGTGACCACTAGGCGGCGCAAGCGTCTGAAGATTGATTACAGTGGCTGAGGCTCAGGGGCGCCAATTCTCTCTCCCTCCCTCTCGCTCTGTCTAAAAATGAAATAATTAAAAAAAAAGAAAGAAAGAAAGAAAGAAACAACAATGCAGAGTCTTCCCTAACCCAGTCTCCTGGAGGAACAAACAAATCTTTCCGTCCTGTTTGCATGGCTGTGAACAAGCCCCCTAGGCTAGTATTGTGCTGCCCCTAAGCTCTTTTGAGCATCTCCAGAGCTTCTCAGGCCCTTTTGAACTGCAGGCAAGGGTTGACAAGTGCTGAAAGGAGAAAGTGGGGAGAAAGAAAGGGAGATGGAACGTAAATGATGGGTGGAAAGACAAAATGTCAGGTAAATGGGAAAAAGAGGAGAAAGTTTCCAGCCTCCCGTGGAGGTGAAGAGCAGAGTTCCAGGGCCAAGACCTGCCCATGGCAAGTTTATAAACAGTGAGACCCGCGAGCAGTTACTAACTTTCCCAGCCACTTTATCAGGAGGGCTAATGATGGGCTGGAGAGATGGCTTAGCAGTTAAGCGCTTGCCTGTGAAGCCTAAGGACCCAGTTTTGATTCTCCAGGTCCCACGTAAGCCAGATGCACATGGTGGTTCCATGTGTCTGGAGATGGTTTGCAATAACTAGAGGCCCCGGTGTTCCCATTCTCTCTCTTTCTCTAATAAATAAAAATAAATATTTTAAAAGAAAAAGAGGAGCCGGGTGTGGTGGCACACGCCTTTAATCCCAGCACTTGGGAGGCAGAGGTAGGAGGATCGCCATGAGTTCGAGGCCACCCTGACACTACATAGTGAATTCCAGATCAGCCTGGGCTAGAGTGAGACCCTACCATGAAAAACCAAATAAAAAGAAGAGGGCTAATGATGTCTTTTCACGGATATGATTGACATGAAGTAGAGTGTCTTGGAGCTTCTGCTCCATTATCTCCTAACCACCTCCCATGGGCCTGCCTCCAGGCCAGGCACCCACTGGCCATCCATGGGAGGGTGCAGGTCACTCACAGGACGTGCTCACACAGGAAGTAGAGTCTGCTAAGACAGCATTCAGCGATCTGTCATTCACGATCCTTGCTCTCCAGAAGCGACAGCTGGTGGCTGATCAGCCCCCTCCTTGTTACATAGGTACAAGCAGGCATCCACGAAGAGACAGCTAGAAAATTCCAAATGACTGGAGTCCCTCAAGACAGACGGAGTACAGCAGCTGGAAATCAGGACAGCAGGATGGACATCAGCCAAAACAAGGTCTTCCCTGAAAACAGGAAGCTGCCCAGACACTGCCAAGATCAAGGTAAGCAGTGCTTCTTTGAGATCCTCTTCGCCATGATCGGTTTGTTTGGAAGCTGGGGGTGACCAAGCGTATAACGTTTTACAGATGCATGTTGAACATCTGTTGTGTACTGAGTTCCTTGTCCTTGGAATCAGAGGGCTAAAGTTCAAATCTCCTCTCTAGTACATTGCAGTTGTGTGGTGACACTGTATTCCCGTGGCTCCACTTCCTCATGTGCAAATTCACAAAAGGGGCATCTGGACTCGTACCTCACTAGGGGGTCTTATGAGGGCCAGACCCACCAGTATGCCGTGTGATAGGCTTCTTCCTTTTCTGTTTCTAACTGCTGATCTTGCTTCTGTGGCCATACCAGTGATGCGATGTTAGCAAAAACTATTGATTGCAAAGAGGCAAAATAAGTCATATTCTGCTATAAAAGATCATAGAGATGGTTCACCTAGTGGAAAATCTAGGCATGGCGAATCCAAAGTCTCCAATGTCACAGAAACATAGCATCCTCCTGGCTCAGCTCCCTCTGTGGTGACACCATTTTTATTTTAAATTTTTTTTATGAGAGACAATTGGTGCACCAGGGCCTCAGCCACTGCAATCGAACTCCAGATGCTTGCGCCACCTAGTGGGCATGTGCGACCTTGTGCTTGCCTCACCTTCTGCATCTGGCTTACGTGGGATCTGGAGAGTCGAACCTGGGTCATTAGGCTTCGTAGGCAAGCGCCTTAACCACTAAACCATCTCTCCACTCCCTGTTTTTATTTATTTATCTACTTTAACTTTTTGGCAGATTAGACTCTTGTGGACGTAAGCACGAAGCCAGTAGTGATTGGTTTGCATTCTAAATTCTGATAAGCCCCAGAGGAAAACTAGACATTTTTTATTTTCCCAAATGTTGTAAGATGAAAATATGGCCACGGTTACTAAGTAAAAAGATGTGTTGCTGTCATTGACCCAGCCTGTGTCATGTTGAGACTGGGTAGAGTCAGGTGCACCAAAAAAAAAAAAAAAAACAAAAAAAACCCAATACATATATATGTCTGTCTGTATGTCTCTCCTTCCTCCTTTCTCTCTCTCAAAAACAAAAAGTAATAATTTTTTAAAAAGAGTTAGACAAGGAGAGATGGCTTAGCAGTTAAGGCATTTGCTTGCAAAGCCAGTCTTGTTGAGCTTGCCTCAAAAACATAAAAATTTTAAAAAGAGACAAATCACAGGCTGGGTAAAGATAGCCCACAAAATAATGGCAAGATCTCATCAATGGGATGGCACCAAACTAAAAGCCTTCTGTACCACAAAGGAAACGACAAATGAAGAGACAGCCTGCACAGAGGAAAGCACCTTTGCCAGCCATAGGGAATGCATATTCAGCATACACAAAACCTCAAAAGTGCTAACGCCAAAAATCATGTGATCTAATCAATAAGTGGAAAAAAATAACTGATTAAACAAATGCTTCTTACAAGAAGTACAATGAGCCAATAATTACACCAAAGAAAAATAAGAAATAGGTCTAAGAGAAATACAAAGCAAAACTCTTCTGAGCATCCATCTCACCCCAATATGAAAAGCATCAAGAAAATAACAACAGGGCTGGAGAGATGGCTTTGTGGTTAAGGCACTTGCCTGCAAAGCCAAAGGACCCAGGTTTGATTCTCCAGGACCCACATAAGCCAGATGCACAAGGGGGTGCACATGTCTGGAGTTTGTTTGCAGTGGCTGGAGGCCCTGGCGTGCCCATTCTCTTTCTCTCTCTGCCTCTTTCTTTTTCTGTCAGTCAAATAAACAAAAAGAAGCAGTAACCAATGTTAGAGAAGATGTGGTGGTGGTGGTGGGGGGGGACCCTATGCATTGCTGATGGAAGTGTAAATTAGTGCAGCCAGAGTGGAAAACAGAATGGAAGGTTCTGGGCTGGAGAGATGACTTGGCAGTTAAGGCGTTTGCTTGCAAAGCCTAATGACCCTGGTTCCATTCCCCAGGACCCACGGTAGCCAGATGCACAAGTGGGCGCACAAATCTCAAGTTTGTCTGCAGTGGCTGGAGGCCCTGGCACACCCATTCTCCCTTCCTCTCTCTCTCCACCCCATTCTCTGTCAAATAAATAAATAAAAATAAATTATTTTTTAAAGAATGGCAGGTTCTCAAAAAAGTAAACCTCTCTAGCTACATCGCCCCTGGGGAAGGAAATTTAAGCTGGAATATGTTACGGGTGCCTGTCCACTCGTGCTCAGTGCAGCACTATTTATAGTAGCCAAGCTAAGGAAGCAGCCTAGGAATTAAGAAAATGTTACCCTAGCCGGGCGTGGTGGCGCACGCCTTTAATCCCAGCACTCGGGAGGCAGAGGTAGGAGGATCGCTATGAGTTCGAGGCCACCCTGAGACTCCATAGTGAATTCCAGGTCAGCCTGGGCTAGAGCGAGACCCTACCTCGAAAAAATAAAAAAAGAAAAGTCACCTTCACTGTGGAGTCTTATTCGTCCATGCATAAGGTTGAAGTTATTTTTTGCAGTTTTTGGGTGTGGTGCTTAGTTTTGATTAGTTGTTTGTGTCTGAGAAGAGTTCTGAAGCACTCATGACCTAAGTATTATCTACAGCAAGGATAAAGAGATGTCCGTCTTACGGTCATGACAAGTTTACAGCGCCTGCATTTAGCAGGCCACCTACCCATGGAAGCAGCCCCTATTAGCTTCTGGTATCCATCATTAACAAGTGATTCATGTTGATCTGTGTTCAATTAACTTGCCTGAGAAAATTAGAAAAAAACTGGGCTGAGGGATGGTTTAGCATTTAAGGTGTTTGACTGCAAAGCAAAAGGACCCAGGTTCGATTCCCCAGGACCCACGTTAGCCAGATACACAAGGGACACATGCGTTTAGAGTTCATTTACAGTTCCTGGAGGCCTGGTGCACCCATTCTTTCTCTCTCTTTCTCTGTCAAATGAGTAAATAAATAAAAATAAAATATTAAAAAAGTTTTTTTGGTATTTTTATTTATTTATTTGAGAGCGACAGAAAGAGGCAGAGAGAGAGAATGGGCACTCCAGGGCCTCCAGCCACTGCAGATGAACTCCAGACACATGCGCCCCCTTGTGCATCTGGCTAACATGGGACCTGGGGAATTGAGCCTTGAACCGGGGTCCTTAGGCTTCACAGGCAAGCGCTTAACCGCTAAGCCATCTCGCCAGCCCCAAAGTAAAATATTTTTTAAAAGCCACAAGAGTAGATAAGGCCACTGCAAGTGGGGACTTGACCCTTGCACTGTTGCATAAGAGAGGCGCGCTTATCAGTATCCCCAATGTCAGAGAGAAAACTAAAGCTCTGAGGCAGGAAGTGGATTATTTAAGGCTCGCAAATACTGTGTTAGTCAGTTCCATCACTGCAAAGAAACCACTGAGAAAGGAAGGATTCAGCAATTCCGCGTCCGTTGTCCTTGGCTGTGCAGCCTACCCCGACAGTGGGAGCGTGAGGAAGAGCGGGCAGCTCGCTTTGTGATGGACAGGAGGCAGTGGTGCAGGGATTGCTGAAGCCTAGGTCTAACTTCAAAGGTGTGGCCCACCTAGCTCATTCCTCTAGCTGGACTCCACCTCCTGGTTTCCCGAACCTTCTAGAATGGTTCAGCTGGGGACCACGCGTTGAGCACATGAGCCTGTGAGGAACACTTCATCCCATTCAAACCATGCAGAACACGGGCCCACGTGGCATTGGGCCTCTGCGCCTTGCGCCCGCCTTCCCCGGCTCTTGGGCATGGCTCAGGGGTTCTCTGTTCCCCTTACAGGTGGCTACGTGCAGGCTTTGGAGGTGACTAAAGAGGCCCCACATGCAGCCACCCTCAGATCCTCAGAAGACACCTACGACGATGTGGAATGTCCCAGGGATGATGGGTAAGCACGTTCTGGCCTTTCAGCAACATGAAGGCGAGTGGCGCTTTGCACGCGCCGCGAGCTCACGGTCTCTGCGTCCTTTCTCCACAGCCCTCCGGGCGACGTCACTTGCTCCCTCGCCTCGGAAAGCGGTAAGTGTGGAGGACCCCTGTGGCTGACTAGTGATGGGCACATCATCTTACTGATACCAGTTGTGTGTGTGGTGGTGATGGTGACCTCGGAGAAGTCCTGAGCTTGTGCCATCAATGCATCCAGTAGGGGAGGGGGTGCTTGCGGCAAAACAAAGCAAGAAAACTTAACATATTTTATTTATTTATTTGAGAGTGACAAAGAGGGAGAGAGAGAATGGGTGTGCCAGGGCCTTCGGCCACCGCAGCTGAACTCCAGACGCGTGCACCCCCTTGTGCATCTGGCTTACATGGGTCCTGGAGAATCGAACTGAGATCCTTTGGCTTTGCAGGCCAACACCTTAACCGCTAAGCCATCTCTCCAGCCCTCGATTCACAATTTCAACTTGAACGATTGCTGGTATAATGAGTAAATGTCTCTATATGCAATATGTACGTTTCTTAATTTCAGAAGAAAATAATGAAGAAATGTATGAAGATATTTACAAAACCAAGAACAGCGACGGGAAAACAGAGTGAGTTTCTTTTCTTGGCTGTGAGGGCTAATGGCATTTAATGGGACCCTGCAATGCCCAGTTTGAGAAATGACCCTATACCCCACCCCCACCATCCTTTAGAGAGAGTTGCCATGGAGTCGTGACATGCTGATACTCCACTGGGATCAGCGGGCTGTGCATTGGCTGGACACAGTCATGTGCCATGAAATAGAAGTTACACGGCTTTCTCCTTTGAGGAAATGTCCGTTTCCCAGGGTAGAGACATTCACGCTGTGCTGTGAACAGGATCACATCAATGACTGTAACTTAGTTTTATCTGCAGAAGTTCTCAAGACAGTCTCAGGGATATGATCAAATGGACATGAGTGATCAAATTCAGTTAGAAAGGGCGCATCGTGAAAAGGGAGCCAGCTTAAGGGCTGAAGGGAAGGAGGTCCCTGAGGTCACTGTTAATCTTTTCCACCTCTGCCCCCCATGATCCCAGAAGGATTTGTGGAGGAATTTACTGGTCAGATGGACAGTTGGTCCATCACCATTGTTGTGATCCTCAGCACGTGGAAATTGGTGTCATGAGTTTCAGAAGCCATCGGTCGCTCTCCACACTCCCAGCACAGCCTGTAATGTCACTTGAAGTTATTTTCTCCTGGAAAAGGGAGCCTTTGCCCCATAAACCCAGCAAAAACTGCACACGATTTGTGGCAGAGGCGAGTCCTTAGGACTGCGTCACCGTGACCACTGGTGTGCGCTGGTTCCCTGTGCGTCCCTGTGCGGTGCCCCAGAACTCTCCAGGGCCACCGTCCTCATCCTCTGCCTCTTCTCAGCTCAGATGGACAAGCCGCTCTGCAAAGACTGCAGAGATTCTTCAAGAGAGAGAAGGGGAGATTCAGAATCAAGACGGCCAAGTCAAAGGAAAATGTGAGGTAACCGTCCCTTTAACCCCTTCCTTTTCCTGGAGAGGACTTACGCCCTGGCCGCAGACACGCAATGGGGAGGGCATTTGCCATGCACTTCTGAGCCGGGGCCCGGGGGTGTCAGAGCCTGCAGACAGAGCCCCGGGTGGCCAGCGCCCTTGGGTGCTCGGATGCGCACGTGGCCCGCCCCCTTTGGCAAAGTCAGTCAGGAAAGGCTAGCAGGTCCAGGAGGCAAACCTGCATGCTGGCCTTGTCATTCCTTCATGTCGCCATCACTAGCTTTGTTCCTCACCTTTCCTTCTTTCTTCGACCTACAGAAATGAGACCCCTCCTGGTCTCATTTGTTTACCCTTCTCTATTGAATTTGTCCCCCCGACCCCCAGCACAGCAATGGAAGGGAAGTGTTCTGCTGAAATGGTCTCTGTGCATCTGTCTTGGACCTAGCAGGGACCCTGCCCGCAAATATAACCACCTCTAACGTGCCAGTCTTTGGGACACAAGGGACAGGACCCTGGGCGCTCTTCGGTTTGCCCCCCATGGCCACGTCTCTTCCGTGGACACTCAGCAGTCTGCGATTTCCTACTGCAAGCAACGTGCGTCTCTGGAGACAGTTCTTTCACTAATACACCCACAAAGTCTCGCAGGCATAGAGCCGTGGTTTGTAAGGGTCCTGTAAAATAATTTGCCAAGCTCACTGCCGACACTGAGGTAGAGTTATAGTATTCTCTAAAGTTCTTTCCGGGTATAGAGTGTCGGGATTTTGTTTGTTGGGGCCAGATCCAACAGATCATGGGGTTTGGATACTGTACCCCTGCCTACAGCAGGAGAGACATGCTTATCTTGGTCTCTTTTGCTAAGCCACTTCAGGACAGAAACTGTCCCCAGTCATTTTTTGTACACAGCCAAGAGCCTGGATGATAGTGGCTGCTCCAAGAAAAAAAACCACACGTATGTGTGTGTGTGTGTGTGTGTATATATATATGTGTGTGTGTGTGTGTGTATATATATGTGTGTGTGTGTGTGTATATATACATATATACACACACACATATATACATCCACACACATACACACACGCGCACACACGCACATACACCTAAGTTATAGGCATCAAACACCTAGGTTTTTATTTTTCTTTTTCCCATGACATCCACACTTCTTTCCACGTAATCCCCTTAGCAGTGAGAAGTGAAGGCCACCAATCTTTCCAGACCACATGCCCTCTCTCACCTAGCAAGTTGCCATCTTACATTTATTTCCACCTGGTCTGAACCTCTCTCTGTATGTCCTCCATTGGCTTGCAAAACACCAACAGGGTCAGTGTCTGCAGAGTGTCCCCGTGACTCCGTCTGAACACTATTCCATCTCACCAATGCTTATGCACATGCAATACGTCTGACTGGTTTCTTTAACCATTAGCAGACAAGGGCCGGAGAGATGGCTTAGCGGTTAAGGTGTTTTCCTGTGAAGCCAAAGTACCCTGGTTTGATTCCCCAGGAACCACATATGCCAGATGCACAAGGAGGATGCATGCATCTGGAGTTCATTTGCAGTTGCTGGAGGCCCTAGCACGCCCATTCTCTGTCTCTGCCCTCTCTCTCTCTCCCTCCCTCTCTCTCCTTACAAATAAATAAATAAGTCTTTGGAGGGGGAAAACGTTAGCAGAGAAGGTAGGGTTCTGTGTGTATGCAGAGGGCGGGCAGCCCGCGGTTGTCTGTTAGGAGGTAAGCAGGCATTCATCAATTGTCTTGAGTAGGCAGTGAGAGTCAGAAGAGAGCTGAGGGAGGTTTGCGTCGTGCCCTGACTGGGTGGCACCCTCCTGCTTAGAACAGCCCTCATCGGTGTGTACTTGGGAAGCGTCTGGTGATCTCTGCACAGGGCTCTGTCCTTGACTGTGTTGTCTCTTCTCTCAATCAGCAATGGATTTTCCACATCTCTGCCTGACTTAGGTAAGTGCCATTCGTTTATTGCGGACCAAAGCTACTGGTACATTCAGGACTGGTATGTCCAGGACGGGGCTATGGGGGGGGGGGCGGAGAGAAGGGGCGACAGGAGAAGGAAGTGCTGGGATAATCCCATGGGAGGCTCTCAAACCCACTTTTATACTTTGGTGAGCGGGGATTTTGTACCCAAGACCTCAGATGATGAAGTTGGGGCATGTTGCATCATATCACACACGTGTGATGGATTTGACGGCATGTGGTTTGATGTGCGCACAGTGAGTTGAGTATGACGGTGTCACAGGATGGGTCACTGGAATACTGTGTCGCTGAGGAAGCAGCAGGGCACGAATTATCAGTAGTGCCAGCCATGTAGAACACACAGAATGTGCCCAGGACTCTGGTCATGTCACTAAAAGGGCTGGCGCTGTGTTATTCTTTGGATTTCTTGTTTAGGGGCTATAGACCTGTGGCTACTTTAAGTCCAACACAGAAATTCAAATGCATGATACACTTCAGAAATTTAAGTTTGCTAAAGGATAAAGATTATGTATACCCAAAAAAATTATAGCTCCCTCAACCTGTCCCTCTTTTAAAAAGAAACCTTGGAGTAAGAATGCCCTCTCAGATTAAGCATTCCCTAATCCAGATACCTACAATTGAGCACGTTCCATTCTCTGAGTGTTGGATTAAGTGGAAAATTCCACTCCTGACCAATATGATGGGTTGTAGTCAAAACACAGGAAAATGGGCTGGAGAGATGGCTTAGCAGTTAAGGTGCTTGCCTGCTAAGCCTAAAGACCCATGTTCGACTCTCCAGATCCCATGTAAGCCAGACACACAAAGGTGAGGCAAGCACAAGGTCTCACATGCCCACTAGGTGATGCAAGCGTTTGGCGTTCGATTGCAGTGGCTCAGGCCCTGGTGCACTAATTCTGTCTGTCTGTCTGTCTCTCTCTCTATATATATAAATAGATATAGATAGAATTAAATATATGTATATATATAATTTAAAAAAACACAGGAACACTGGAAGTATTGTATAAAATTGCCTTTAGAACATGTCTATGAAAATGTACATTAAACCTAAATTTCAAGTTTTGAATTCCTTCTCCAAGATAAATCATCTTCAGTATGTCCGAATATTCTAAACTTTAAGAAGCTTTGATACCTAAAATTTCTGTTCCAAGGCATTTAAAATAAGGGAGACTCAACTCATATCCCCATCCAACTTCAAAGAAATTGAATAAAACTAATAAAGTAATGAATAATTGTGAATTGTGAGACATGGATTATGAATAATTATAAAGAGTCTCAAACTTCTTCAAATAATGATTTGCCTGAAAACCATGGGATTCTATGAAATGCGCCAGAGAACATAAATTCTATGCACTGAAAGTGTCTAATTCTAATAACGCACTAAGTCAGATTCAATTCAATGCAAGGTATTTATTTATATAGGAACATTTGCCAACAGCTTGAAACAAAGGGAGGGATTTTTTATTATAAAAAAAGTCAATATGAATAATTTAAATTTGTTTCCTTTTTTCCCCATTGGGTGTTAAGAAACACTCTCTCAGAATTCTAGCACTATATAAATCTTTTCCAGTGCCAGAAAATGGGAATATAGTTAATAAATGATGCTTCTAAGCAACTCATTTTATGAATTCTGCATGAAATCAAATTGATAAATGTGCATATATTTTTGAGATACCAGAATATTTAGAATTTTTTAATCTCTCAGTTGGATTTCCTTCTGAAAGAGAAGCTTTTTGTTCTAACAATCAGGTTGGGATACACAGGCTTGAGGGTGTGTCTGGATAACTGTGCGTAAGTGGAAAGGTCAGGGGCTGTAGATTGCAAACCTAATTTTGCCTTTTTTGACAGGGCTAGGACCGAGGTCTCGGGAGCTGACAGTCTATGACGATGTTGGCCTCAGTGGAAAAGAGTGGAAGTATAAGTGAGTAACTTTACTAGTGACCCCTCCTGACATGTGACCCACTGCCCAGTGCTTTGCTCGATATGGCCCGAGAGCCCTCTCTCCAGATTCTGCACGCGTGGACAGGAGTCCCCTTTGTTTCGAAAGGGAGATGGTCAACACATTCGTACACTACCCCACAGGGTAGCGATGCAAAGGCCAGGGAGCTTGGGACCTGGTTTTCTTTCCCATCGTCAAATGTGGGTACTGAGACTCGGTTTCAATACGTTGCTTGGTGAACCCTCGCACGCATGGCAGAGTGGCTGGCGGCGTCTGCCTAGGCTCGGCACGTCCGTACTTGTGCAAGGCGGCGATCCTTCCCAGCCAGCCCACCTTCTTGTCTTCTGTCTCTCCATTAGCGATGGCTTCAGTCCACACAGCTGCGTTTCTCTTCTTCTCACGCCCAGTCCTCCCCCAGTTGTCCCCCAGTGTCCTTCAAACCATTCTTATTCTCCTTCCCACCAACCCCCGCCAGCCCCAAGTCAGCCGCTTCCTGCTTCTCGGCCGTTCCCGCAGCCAGTCCCCGCGGACGCTTTCCCTCCCTGGTCACCCACCCTGCAGAGTGGCTAAGGGGCAGTGTGGTCGTGCCACGACACCCACAGCCTTCCCGCTTCCAGTGGCCACCCACCCTCAGAATGAAGCCCACACTGGTCGGCAAGAGATAAGTGTATCAGGATGCGCTCCTGGCAACTCTGAGGCTCACTTGCACACCCCACCCGTGCCCACCACCCCAGTGCTCCATCCACACCACACGCCTGGAATTCCCGAAGTCCAAAGCCACCCATCCTTGCCAGACCTTCACATGGGGTCCAATACTACAGTGAATCACCCAGCCAACACTACTGAGCACGTGCTCTGTGCCAGATATAGGATACGAATCAGTACATACACACACACACACACACACACACACACACACACACACTTCTTTTTTTAATATATTTTACTTATTTATTTGAGAGAGATAGAGGCAGAGAGAGAGAATGGGCGCACCAGGGCCTCCAGCCACTGCAAACGAACTCCAGGCGCATGTGCCCCCTTGTGCATCTGGCTTATGTGGGTCCTGGGGAATCGAACCGGGATTCTTTGGCTTTGCAGGCAAATGCCTTAACCACTAAGCCATCTTCTCCAACACCCCCCCCCCCAACACACTTCTTGTGTCCGATAGAGGAACAGATGAAAAAGAAATCTACACTACACATTGGGATTTGGTTGTCTGAAGTAGAACACGTGAAAGTAGGCAGTTTGTGTTGGGAAGTGCACAGATTTATAGCGACCTCATTGACGTGGGTTAGGTGCCCCCTTTTATTAGAATTCCCCATTGTAAGAGCCTGGTTTCTTGACTGTCTTGTCCCCTAGACTCAGAAGTCCATGGTGTAAGCACTGTGGCTTTCAAGTGGCCTGATCCCAAAGGTGGTTTGTTAATTAATAAAAAAGGACTTGATATAGAAATGTGCACAATAAGCCTGGAGAGATGGCTTAGCGGTTAAGGCACTTGCCTGCAAAGCCAAAGGACCCACGTAAACCAGAGGCCCAGGGGGGCAACATGCAGTCAGGGGTCACTTGCGGTGGATAAGGGCCCTGGGGTGCTCATTCTCTCCCCTCTCAAATAAATAAAAAACTTTTTTTTTTTTTTCGGTTTTTTGAGGTAGGGTCTCACTCTAGTCCAAGCTGACCTGGAATTCACTATGTGGTCTCAGCATGGCCTCAAACTCACAGCGATCCTCCCATATCTGCCTCCCTAGTGCTGGGATTAAAGGTATGCACCACCACGCCCAGCAATAAAATACTTTTTTTAAATGTGCAAAATAATCTCGAATATCACAATCGGTAGCCATTACATTTGACATTAAGTGTGTCAGAATGTCTCTGCACTAAGCTGATATAGGAAAAGTAAGTGACATTTGACAGGCGGATCCTGGGAGCGAGGGGAGAGGTGAGGGGCAGCGACGGTGCAGAGACCCGTATAAATAGAAAACGGGGCTTAAGAGGTGTCTGTGAGGACTGGGAAGGTGGCTCAGCCAATCAAGCGCCTGTCATGCAAGAAAGAGGACCTGAGTTTGGACCCCCAGCACCCATGTAGAAGCTGGGTATGGAGATGGTGCACCTATGATCCCAGAGCTGGGGAGGCAGAGGCAGGTGGATCCCCAGGGCTGGCTGACTCCAGGTCCAGTGAGAGACCCTAAGTCAAACAACTTAAAGAAGAAAAAAAAAAAAAAAAAGCAAATTTGAAGAAGGCACTTGACTTTGACCTCGGGTCTCTAGACCCGTGATTTCTGCCAGCAGTGTGAACCTGACCGCAACAACAGTCCTTCAGAGGAGAGTGGCAGGCAAGGTGGAAAGCTGTAGACTTCGCATTGTACACATTGAGCCTGTGACGGTGGTGGTAGCCAGCTAGCTAGCTAGCTCTCTGCCCGTCTGTTCACTTCGGTGAAAAATGGCATGTGTTACTAAAGGCTTCACAAGGGCCAGAGAGAGGGCTTAGCAGTTAGGGTGCTTGCCTCGAAGCCTAAGGACCCATGTTCGACTCTCCAGGTCCCACGTAAGCCAGACTCACAGAAGTGAGGCAAGCGTGAGGTCACACGTGCCCACTAGGTGGCGCAAGTGTCTGGCGTTCAATTGCAGTGGCTGAGGCCCTGGCACACCAATTCTCTGTTTCTCATGCACTTTCTCTAAAGTGAAAAAAAATTGATATAAAGGGTTAATGAGCACTATGAAAGCCAAATGAGTTAACTTAAGAAACATAGTGAAACCTGACCTGATAGGTGCTCAGAGGGTT
The DNA here is from genome assembly GCF_020740685.1 of Jaculus jaculus. NCBI lineage: Eukaryota > Metazoa > Chordata > Mammalia > Rodentia > Dipodidae > Jaculus > Jaculus jaculus. Next base: position 8,729,950 of record NC_059122.1, on the reverse strand, counting down.
TTAGATCCTTCTAGAACTCCTTTTCCCTGTTTGCTCATCAGCCCAGCTTCTCTAACGCAGGATGCTGAACACGAGGTGGCTTACTTACTCTTGTGTCCTGGCACAGTCTAGGAGTAGTATTCTCATTTTAGGTACAAAGAAATGGAGGCTTCATGGGCTGGAGAGATGGCTTAGCGGTTAAGCGCTTGCCTGTGAAGCCTAAGGACCCCGGTTCGAGGCTCGATTCCCCAGGACCCACGTTAGCCAGATGCACAAAGGGGTGCACATGTCTGGAGTTCGTTTGCAGTGGCTGGAGGTCCTGGTGTGCCCATTCTCTCTCTCTTTATCTGCCTTCCTCTCTGTGTCTGTCACTCTCAAATAAATAATGAATGGAAAAATTTTAAAAATAAAAAAGAAATGGAGGCTTCAAACCATGATCTCAAATTTGAATCTCTGAACACCGGAGGTCAGCAGACCGTGCCCTGTGAGCACACTGTTTTTGTGAACAAAGTCACAACAGTGGGGGGGAACAATTGTCAAAGAGGCAATGTAGCTTAGAAAGCTTAAAATATTTAGTGCACGGCTTTCCTATAGATTGTCCAAATGAATTTTTAGATGACTTTAACCGTTTTATAAACAGTGACCCCCCCCAAAAAAGCAATGACATATTTGTTAATGTTTACTAATTCAACCTTAATGTGCCTGATCAGAATATTTATTTTTGTCCCCAGAGAAGAAGATAAGCTGAAAATTTGGAAGGCCAAATTTTTGATGCCAAAGGGGAAAAACGAACAAAAAAATCCCGATAGATTGGAAAGGTAGGCGCACTTACATAGTAATATCTCTGCCTCAATTGCTGCCTCTTCACAGCCAGGCGACCCTAGACAAGCCTTTACATTTGATTTCCTGTTTCCTCATTCGCAAACAGAGAATCAACACAACTTAATACGGATGAGAGGATTAAAAAATTAAAAAGTTAGATCTTTATTTACTTATTTTTGGTTGGTTGAGGTAGGGTTTCACTCTAGCCCAGGCTGATCTGGAATTCACTATGTAGTATCAGGGTGGCCTTGAACTCTCGGCCATCCTCCTGAGTGCTGGGATTAAAGGCGTGCGCCACCACGCCTGGCTACATTTACCCATTTATTCCCATCACCCTCCTCCCTACTTTTGGGGGATGAGGAGCAAGGAAGAACTTCAAGTTAGCACTCATCAAACAATGAAAACCTTCCAGCCTCCTCTTTATTTTTTAATATATTTTTCTCTTTACAACTTGCACAATTGTAAACAATATCCCATGGTAATTCCCTCCTCCTTCCTCCTACTTTCCCCTTTGAAACTCCACTCTCCATCAGATCCCCTCCCCCTCTCAATCAGTCTCTTTTGTTTTGATGTCATGATCTTTTCTTCCTATTATGATGGTCTTGTGGAGGTAGTGTCAGGCACTGTGAGGTCGTGGATATCCAGGCCATTTTGTGTCTGGAGGAGCACGTTGTAAGGAGTCCTACCCTTCCTTTGGTTCTTACATTCTTTCCGCCACCTCTTCCGCATTAGAATCTGAGCCTTGGAAGATGTGATCAAGATATTACAGTACTGAGCACTCCTGTCACTTGTTTCTAGCACCATGGTGCCTTCTGAGTCATCCCAAGGTCACTGCCTTCTGAAAAGAGAAGCTTCTCTAAGCAAAAGTGAGAGTAGCATTAATATAAGGGTATGAACATTAAGAGAAGTGCTTACTGGGCAGTTTGGTGAGCATAATATATACATTTAGCCAGACAGCAGCAGACGTTATACCCTTAGGGCCAGCCTCCTCTTATCCCATAGAAACTTTCTCCCAGTAGAATAGAACTTAATTAAAAGACCAGTTCGGACTCACATGAAAGGAAGAAAACAGCAAGTATGTAAAGACTGACTTCCTTAAGGCGTAATTCTAGTTATGAGGCATAAGGGTTAAAACCTGAATTGCGTCTCCGCAGTTCAGGATCTGGCCTTCATTGACATGACTCCAGTCTACCTGGCTGAGTGGGGAGGGTGTGTACTGTATTGAGGTTTATTTATTTAGCTCTGAGCACCTTGACCAGGTTGCTTGAACACAGAGCAAGCCTTCCCTTCATCAACAGTCCATGAACTGAGAGCCTTCTGTGGCTTGTCTGCCCTGGGAAACCTGTCTAGCAAACTCTTCTCAAGTATGGCAATAGAAATCAGACATCTGCCCATCACAGATTTAATCCCAGGATGGTGTAGGATTTCCCTGCCCTCAAGTTTATTTTTATTTAGATGAGAGCAACAGAGAAAGAGGGCGGAGGCACACCAGGACCTCCAGCCACTGCAAAGGAACTCCAGACGTGTGCGCCCCTTTGTGCATCTGGCTAACATGGGTCCTGGGGAAATCGAGCCTCGAACCGGGGTCCTTAGGCTTTACAGGCAAGCGCTTAACTGCTAAGCCATCTCTCCAGCCCCTCAAGTTTATTTTGAAGGAGGGGGTTAGCCTCAATGTAATTTATTTTTACTAAATAGGAAAGATATATACTCAGACTAGAAAAACAGGGTCGGTTTGTTTTGGGAGGGGTGTTTGTTTCGAGGTAGGGTCTCACTCTAGCCCAGGCTGACCTGGAATTCACTATGTAGTCTCAGGGTGGTCTTGAACTCACGGCGATCCTCCTACCCCTGCCTCCCGAGAGCTGGGATGAAAGGCGTGCGCCCCCACGAGACAGGGTTTATGACTGAATCTACAATTCATCACTGCAGCGAGCCTGGCTAATGAGCCCTAGGTGTCTGCTTTTCTTTCCCCCCTGCTCCGCTTTGGGTTTACAGACGTGCACCACCCCACCCAGCTTTTTACGTGGACTCTGGGGGTGCAAATTCAGGGCCTCCTGTTCTTGGAGGTCGGCACTGTCCCCAGCCCCTGAGATTAGAGCTGAGCTGTTGACAAGGGAGAGAGGCATT